>NC_140994.1:124558971-124571471 GCF_052327205.1 Somniosus microcephalus | reverse complement strand
ACACAAACTCACACACACACACTCACACACACATGCACACTCTCATGCACATACACACACTCACGCACATACAACTCTCATGCACACACTCTCTCACACTCTCACACACACTCTCTCACACACCCACTGTCACACTCTCACTCACACATATAAACACTCACACACACAATCTCACACACACACTCTCACACACACACACTCACACACACAGACACAGGCACTCTCACTCACACACACACTCTTACACACACACACTCTCACACACACACACTCTCACACACACTCACACACACTCTCACACACACTCTCACACACACTCTCACACACACACTCACTCACACACACACACACTCACACACACTCTCACACACACGCACTCTCACACATTCACACACTCACACATACACACTCTCACACACACACTCACACACACTCACACACACACACACACACTCACACACGCACACGCACATTCTCACACTAACACACTCACACACACAGACACACACTCACACGCACACACACACACACACAGATTCTCACACTCACTCGCACACAAACACTCTCACTCACACACTCACACACACACTCACACACACACTCACACACACACACAAACACTCTCACACAAACACACACACACTTACACACACACACTCTTACACACACACACTTACACACACAGACTCTCACACACACACACTCACACACATTCACACTCTCTCACAAACACTCTCACACACACACACTCACCCACATTCACACACACTCGCACACACACACATCCTCACACAAACACACTCACACCCTTACACACACACACACTCTTACACACACACACACCTACACGCACACACACACACTCACACACATTCACACTCTCTCACAAACACTCTCACACGCACACACACTCCCACATTCACACACACTCGCACACACTCGAATACACTCTCTCACAAACTCTCACACATATTCTCACACTGACACACTCTCACACACACACACACTCACACACACAAACACTCTCACACACACACACTCTCACACACATACACACACACACACACTTACACACACACACTCTCACACACACACACTCACACACATACACACACTCACACACACACACTCACACACATGCACACACACACTCTCACTCTAACACACACACACACAGACACACTCACACACACACTCTCACACACTCACACAGACTCTCACACTCACTCGCACACAAACTCTCCCACTCTCACACACATACACACTCACACACACACTCACACACACACACTCACACACACACACACACTCTCACACAAACACACTCACACACTTACACACACACACTCTTACACACGCACATACTTACACACACAGACTCTCACACACACACACACTCACACACATTCACACTCTCACACACTCTCATGCACCCACACCATCACACACTCACACACACTCTCACACTCACACACACACACACTTGAAAACACACACTCACACACACACTCACACACATACACTCACACACATGCTCACACTCACACACTATCTCACATACCCACTCTCACACACACATATACACTCTCATACACACACACTCTCACACACTCTCACACACACTCTCACACACTCTCACACACACTCTCACAAACACTCTGACACTCACACTCACACACAAAAACACTCTCACATACACTCACTCTCACACACATACACACTCTCACACTCATACAACTCTCACATGCACACACTCTCACACACATACAACTCTCAAACACACACACTCTCACACACATACACTCTGACACACACACTCACACATTCTTACACACACACACACATATACACACACACACACTCACACACATACACACACACACACTCACACACATACACACTCTCACATACACACTCACACACACTCACACACACACTCACACACAGACTCTCACACACTCACACAGACTCTCACACTCACTCGCACACAAACTCTCACACACATACACACTCTCACACACACACGCTCACACAAACACTCACACACACACTCACACACACGTACACACACACACTCTCACACAAACACACTCACACACTTCCACACACACACTCTTACACACACACACACACTTACACACACAGACTCTCACACACACACTCACACACATTCACACTCTCACACACACTCACTCACACACACACTCTCACACACTCTCATGCACCCACACTGTCACACACTCACACACACTCTCACACTCACTCTCACACTCATACACACACACACACACTCACATACACACTCACAGTCTCTCTCTCACACACATGCACTCACTCACACACACACTGTCTCACACACACACACTCACATACACACACACAGTCCCTCTCACGCACAGACACACACTCTCTCATGGACTCTCACACAGACACTCTCACACACACACTCACAGAACACACTCACTCTTACACACACATACACTCTTACACAAACACACTCTCAGAAATACACACACACTCACACTCGAAAACACACACTCACACACACACACACACAGACTCACACACATGCTCACACTCACACACTATCTCACATACCCACTCTCACAGACACATATACACTCTCATACACACACACTCACCCACACACTCTCACACACACACACACACACTCACACATACACACACGCTCACACACAAACACACACTCTCACACAAACACACTCACACTTACAGACACATGCACTCTCACTCACACACACACACTCACACACACACACACTCACACACACACACACTCACACACACTCTCATGCACACACACTCTCACACACTCTCATTCACACACACTGTCACACACTCACACACACTCTCTCACACTCTCACACACACTCTCAAACTCACACACTCTCACTCAAAACCCACAGTCTCACACACATGCACACTCTCACACACACACTCACACACATACACTCTCACACACATACACACTCACACACACACTCTTTCACACACACACGCTCTTACACAAACACACTCTCACACACACACACTCACACTCGAAAACACACACTCACACACACATACACTCACACTCACACACAGACTCACACACACGCACACACTCACACACTCTCTCACACACTCACTCTCACACTCTCACACACACATATACACTCTCGTACACACACACTCACACACACACTCTCACACACACACACTCTCACACACACACACTCACACGCACACACACTCTCACACACAAACACTCACACACACACTCATGCACACACACTCTCACACACTCTCACACACACTTTCACACACACTCACACACTTTCACACGCACTCTCACACTCACACACTCATACTCTCACACACACACACTCTCACACACACACTCACACACATACACTCACACAAACATACACACTCTCATGGTCATGCACACACTCATGCACATACAACTCTCATGCACACACACACTCACACACACACACTCACACTCACACTCACACCTGCACATACTCTCACACATGCACCCTCACACACACCCCCACACTCTCACACACACATTCTCACACACACACTCACAGACACACACTCACACATACAGACACAGGCACTCTCACACACACACTCTCACACACACTCACACACACTCTCACACACACTCACTCACACTCTCACACTCTCACACACACTCTCACACACACACTCACTCTCACACACACACACACTCACACACACTCTCACACACACACTCTCACACATTCACACACACTCGCACACACTCGAACACACACTCTCACAAAATCTCACATACACTCTCACACTCACACACTCTCACACACACTGTCACACACACACTCACTCTCACACACACACACACTCACACACACTCTCTCACACACACACTCTCACACATTCACACACACTCGCACACACTCTCACACACACTCTCACACACAAACACTCTCACACACACACACTCTCACACATATACACACTCTCACATACATACATACTCTCACACTCTGTCACACACACACTCTCACACACGTACACACTCACACACACTTACACACACACACTCACACACACACACACAAACAGACTCTCACTCACACTCACTCTCACACACACACACTCTCACACACATACAACTCTCACATGTACACACTCACACACATACAACTCTCAAACACACACACTCTCACACACATACACTCTGACACACACACTCACATATTCTTACACACACACACTCTTACACACACACACACACACTCCCACACTCTCACACACTCTCACACACCCACTGTCACACTCTCACTCACACATATACACACTCACACACACATTCTCACACACACACTCTCACACACACACACTCACACACACACACTCTCTCTCACACACACACACACTCTCACACACACTCACACACACTCTCACACACACACACTCTCACACATTCACACACACTCGCACACACTCGAACACACACTCTCACAAAATCTCACACACACTCACACTCACACACTCTCACACACACACACTCACACACACAAACACTCTCACACACACACACTCACACATATACTCACTCTCACACACATACACACTCACACACTTACACACACACACTCACACACACACACTCACACACAAACACACTCTCACACACACTCACTCTCACACACATACACAGTCTCACACACATACAACTCTCACATGCACACACTAACACACATACAACTCTCAAACACACACACTCTCACACACATGCACTCTGACACACACACACTCACACATTCTTACACACACACACTCTTACACACACACACACACACTCACACACACATACACACAATCACACACACACACACACTCACACACACTCACACACTTGCACACACTCACACACGCACACACTCTCACACACATACAACGCTCACACACACGCACTCACTCACACACACACACACTCACACACACACACTCACACACACTCTCATGCACACACTCTCACACACACTCTCATGCGCACACACTCTCACACACTCTCATTCACACACACTGTCACACACTCACACACACTCTCTCAAACTCTCACACACACTCTCACACTCACTCACTCTCACTCAACACACACAGTCTCACACACACGCACACTCTCACACACATACACACTCACACACGCACACTCTTACACACACACACACTTACACAAACACACACACACACTCACACTCAAAAACACACACTGACACACACACTCACACACACTCACAGACTCACACACACGCACACACACACACACTCTCTCACACACCCACTCTCACACTCTCACACACACATATACACTCTCATACACACACACTCACCCACACACTCTCACACACACACACTCTCACTCACACACACACTCATGCACACACACGCTCACACACTCTCACACGCACTTTCACACACACTCACACACTTTCACACACACTCTCACACTCACACACTCATACTCTCACACACACACACTCTCACTCTCACACCCACACTCACTCTCTCACACACCACACAAACTCACACACACACACACACTCTCACACACACACTCACACATACACACTCGCATGCACATGCACACACTCACGCACATACAACTCTCATGCACACACACACTCTCACACACACACACACTCACACTCACACATGCACACACTCTCACACATGCACCCTCGCACACACTCTCACACTCTCACACACACTCTCTCACACACCCACACTCACACAAACATTCGCACTCACACACTTTCACACACACACACTCACACACACTCTCACACACACTCTCACACACACACTCACTCTCACACACACACTCACACACACTCTCACACACACACACTCTCACACATTCACACACACTTGCACACACTCGAACACACACTCTCACAAAATCTCACACACACTCGAACACTCACACACTCTCAGACACACACACTCACACACACAAACACTCTCACTCACACACTCTCACACATATACACACTCTCACACACATACATACTCTCACACTCGCTGTCACACACACTCTCACACACATACACACTCACACACACACACACTTACACACACACACTCTCACACACGCACACTCACACACATACACACACACACATACACTCTCACACACACTCATACACATTCTCACACACACTCTCACACACACTCACACACTCAGACAGATTCTCACACACATTCTCACACACTCAGACAGACTCTCACACACACACTCACACACACACACACTCACGCACACTCTCACACACACTCACACACACTCTCAAACACACACTCTCAAACATTCACACACACTCGCACACTCGAACACACACTCTCACACACTCTCACACACACTCTCACAAACACTCTCACACTCACACTCACACACGAACACACTCTCACACACACACACTCTCACACAAATACAACTCTCACACACACACACTCTCACACACATACACTCTCACACATACACACTCACACATTCTTACACACATATACACTCACACACACACACTCTCTCACGGACTCTCACACACACACTCTCACACACACACTCTCTCACACACACTCTCATGCACACACAATCTCACACACACTCATTCACACACACTGTCACACTCTCACACACACTCTCACACACACTCTCCCACTCACACACTCTCACTCAACACACACAGTCTCACACACACGCACACCCTCACACACATACACACTCACACACACACACTCACTCTTACACACACACACACTCTTACACAAACACACTCTCTCACACACACACACTCACACTCGAAAACACACTCACACACACACTCACACACACTCACACACACAGACTCACACACACGCACACACTCACACACTATCTCACACACTCACTCTCACACTCTCGCACACACATATACACTCTCACTCACACACAATCACTCTCACACACACACTCACTCTCACACACACACTCTCACACACACTCTCACACACACACTCACTCTCACAATCTCACACACACACTCTCACACTCACACACACATGAACACAATCTCACACACACACAAACTCTCACACACATACACACTCTCACACACATACAACTCTCAAACACACACACTCTCACACACATACACTCTCACACACACACTCTCACACACACTCACACACACACTCACACACACACACACACTCACACACACACTCACACACTTGCACACACTCACACACGCACACACTCTCACACAGACACACACTCACACACTCTCTCACACACCCACCCTCACACTCTCACACACACATATAAGCCTAGAAATTCGGTGGGCTGCGCCGCCAGTTAGCGCCCAAAGAGGGCACTTAGTGGGTTTAGCGCAACTGGCCACACCTCCTGCAAAATCTAGCAGGACGCTAATGACGGCGTTAGCCTGTAGCGCTGCGCCGCCACCGATGACGTCATTGGTGTGCACAGTGCCCCGCTACCGCCCCGATCCCGACCATGAGATTTGGGAGCGCCCCCCACTGTAACGCCGGTCGCAATTTGTGACCGGTCAGGGGGGCCTACCTGCGGCGGTAGAGGCACTAATTAAAGGAGAGGTGCGGGGCGGGCATTTTTTTTGCTGGCCGCCTGCCAGCACTCCTTCGCACCACCGTCCCCGGCCTCCTGAGCCCCCCGCCCCGCATTGTGCCAGCTGTGTCCCAAGAGCCCGGCACTTCTCCTCGGTGCTGGGCTCTTTTGCCGGCACTCACGATCTCCGCTCGCGCTGCAGCAGGCTCCTCCCCTTTAAGAAGGGGAGGAAGGCCTGCAGTACAGCAGCACACCATGCCGCAGCATGTGGCGCTGTGGCATGTTGCGCTATGATTTTCAGCTGCAGTGCCCCAAGAGGTATGCGGGGTGCCTCGAGCAGCACACTCTCACACACGCTCTCACACACACTCTCTTACACACACACACTCTCACTCACACACACACTGACACACACTTTCACACACTCACTCAGACTCTCACACATCACTCGCACACAAACTCTCTCACTCTCACACACATACACACTCTCACACACACACACTCACACACACACACACTCACACACACACACTCACACACACGCACACGCACACACTCTCACACAAACACACACACACACTTACAGACACACACTCACACACACACACACTCACATGCACATACACACTCTCATGCACATACACACACTCATGCACATACATCTCTCACACACACACACTCACACTCACTCTCACACACACACACTCTCACACACACTCTCACACACACACTCACTCTCACAATCTCACACACACACTCTCTCACTCACACACACATGAACACAATCTCACACACACACAAACTCACACACATACACACTCTCACACACATACAACTCTCAAACACACACACTCTCACACACATACATTCTCACACACACACACTCACACACATACACACACACACACTCACACACACACACACTCACACACACACTCACACACTTGCACACACTCGCACACGCACACACTCTCACACACATAAAACTCTCACACACACGCACTCACTCACACAGACACACACTCACACACTCTCTCACACACCCACCCTCACACTCTCACACACACATATAAGCCTAGAAATTCGGTGGGCTGCGCCGTCAGTTAGCGCCCAAAGAGGGCACTTAGTGGGTTTAGCGCAACTGGCCACGCCTCCTGTGAAATCTAGCAGGGCACTAATGGCGGCGTTAGCCTGTAGCGCTGCGATGCCACCGATGACGTCATCGGTGTGCACAGTGCCCCGCTACCGCCCTGATCCCGACCACGAGATTTGGGAGCGCCCCCCACTGTAACGCCGGTCGCAATTTGTGACCGGTCAGGGGGGCCTACCTGCGGCGGTAGAGGCGCTAATTAAAGGAGAGGTGCGGGGCGGGCATTTTTTTTGCTGGCCGCCTGCCAGCACTCCTTCGCGCCGCCGTCCCCGGCCTCCTGAGCCCCCCGCCCCGCATTGTGCCGGCTGTGTCCCAAGAGCCCGGCACTTCTCCTCAGTGCCAGGCTCTTTTGCCAGCACTCGCGATCTCCACTCGTGCTGCAGCAGGCTCCTCCCCTTTAAGAAGGGGAGGAAGGCCTGCAGTACAGCAGCACACCATGCCGCAGCATGTGGCGCTGTGGCACGTTGCGCTATGATTTTCAGCTGCAGTGCCCCAAGAGGTATACGGGGCGCCTCGAGCAGCACACTCTCACACACACTCTCACACACACTCTCTTACACACACACACTCTCACTCACACACACACTGACACACACTTTCACACACTCACTCAGACTCTCACACATCACTCGCACACAAACTCTCTCACTCTCACACACATACACACTCTCACACACACACACTCACACACACACACACACACACACACTCACACACACGCACACGCACACACTCTCACACAAACACACACACACACTTACAGACACACACTCACACACACACACACTCACATGCACATACACACTCTCATGCACATACACACACTCACGCACATACATCTCTCACACACACACTCACACTCACTCTCACACACACACTCTTACACACACACACTCTCACACACACACTCACACACATACACACTCTCACACACACACACTCACACACACACTCACACACACACTCACACACACACACACACTCACACACACACACTCTCACACACACTGTCACACACACACTCACATGCACACACGCACACACACACACTCACACGCACCCTCTCACACACTCTCACACACTCTCATGCACCCACACTGTCACACACTCACACACACTCTCAAACACACTCTCGCACACACTCTCACACTCACACACTCTCACACACACACTCACAAACAAACACACTCTCACACACATACACACTCCCACGCACATACACATGCGCACACACACACTCTTACACACACACACTCTTACGCACACACACATTCACACACATACACACTTTCACACACACACACTCACACAAACACTCACACATACACACACACAATCACACACACACTCACACACACGCACACACTCTCACAAACACACACACTCTCATGCACTCTCTCACACACCCACTCTCACACACATATATAGGCCTAGAAATTTGGTGGGCTGCGCCACCAGTTAGCGCCCAAAGAGGGCACTTAGTGGGTTTAGCGCCACTGGCCATGCCTCCCGCGAAATTTAGCAGGGCGCTAATGGCAGCGTTAGGCTGAAGCCCTGCGCCACCACCGATGACGTCATCGGTGTGCGCAGTGCCCCGCTATCGCCCCGATCGCGAGATTTGGTAGTGCCCCCCGCTGTAACGCCGGTCGCAATTTGTGACCAGTTCAGGGGGGCCTACATGCGGCGGTAGAGGCGCTAATTAAAGGAGACGTGCGGGGCGAACATTTTTTTTGCTGGCCGCCTGCAAGCACCTCTTTGCGCCGCCGTCCCTGGCCTCCTGAGCCCACCCCCCCGCGTTGTGCCGGCTGTGTCCCAAGAGCCCGGCACTGAGGAGAGGTGCCGGGCTCTTTTGCCAGCACTCGCGATCTCCGCTCGTGCTGCAGCAGGCCCCTCCCCTTTAAGAAGGGGAGGAAGGCCTGCAGTACCACAGCACGCCGTGCCGCAGTGTGTGGCGCTGCGGCACGTTGCGCTACGATTTTCAGCTGCAGTTCCGCAAGAGGGATGCGGGGCGCCTCGAGCAGTGCCCCGCTTCCGTTTGGGGCGCAGAAACTGAATTTCCGGCTGGCGCTCGCAGCTCCGTCCAGGGCGGTACTTCCGGCGCTCAGGCGAGACTTGGCGTGCCACTGAATTTCTAGGCCATACTCTCTCACACACACACTCACCCACACACTCTCACAAACACACACTCTCACACACACTCACACACACACTCATGCACACAGACTCTCACACACTCTCATACACACCTTCGCACACACTCACACACTCTCACACACACTCTCACATACACACACTCACACTCTCACACACACACACACTCTCACACACACACACTCACACTCTCACACACACACACACTCTCACATACACACACTCACACTCTCACACACACACACACTTTCACACACACACACACTCTCAAACACACACACTCTCACACACATACACTCTCACACACACACTCACACATTCTTACACACACACTCTCACACACACACACGCTCCCACACATACACACTCAAACACACACTCACACACACACACTCACACACACACACTCTCACAGACACACACACTCACACACACACATACTCACACACACTCACACACATGCACACACTCTCACACACGCACACTCTCACACACACACTCTCACATACTCTCATGCACCCACACTGTCACACACTCACACACACTCTCACACACACTCTCACACACACTCTCACACAGACACACTCTCACACACACACACTCTCTCACACACATACACACTCTCACACACACACTCTCACACACATACACTCTCACGCACATACACACGCACGCACACACACACAAATTCTTACACACTCACTCATACGCACACACACTCACACTTACACACACACACTCTGTCACACACACACACTCACACCACACTCTCACACACACACACTCGCACACACACACTCTCACACACATACACTCTCACACACACACACTCTCTCACAAACACTCACACACACACTCTCACACACACACTCTCACACACACTCTCTTACGCACACACACCCTTACACACACACTCTCACACACACACACATACACACTCTCACACATACACACTCTCTCACAAACACTCACACACACACTCTCACACACACACTCACACACACATTCTCACACACACTCTCACACACACTCTCACATATACACTCTCACACACACATTCTCACACACACTCTCACACACTCTCACACACACACACTCTCACACACACACCTCTGACACACACACACTTTCACACACACACACACTCACACACACACACACACTCTCACACACACACACTCACACAATCTCACACACACTCTCACACACACTCTCACACACTCACACAAACTCTCACACTCACTCTCACACAAACACCCTCACTCACACACACACACACACACACTCTCACACACACTCTCACACACACACTCTTACACATTGACACACACTCGCACACACTCAAACACACACACACTCACACGCACACTCACACACACTCTCACACACACTCTCACACACACTCTCACACACACTCGCACACTCACACACACACTCTCACACACACTCTCACAAACACACACACCCTCACACACATACACCCTCTCACACACATACAGATGCACACACACACACACTCTTACACACACACACTCTTACGCACACACACATTCACACACATAAACACTCTCACACACA
>NC_140994.1:124551471-124553971 GCF_052327205.1 Somniosus microcephalus | reverse complement strand
CCTTTAAGAAGGGGAGGAGGGCCTGCAGTGCCGCAGCACGCCCTGCCGCAGCGTGTGGCGCTGTGGCATGTTGCGCTATGATTTTCAGCTGCAGTGCCCCAAGAGGGATGCGGGGCGCTTCGAGCTCGCAGCTCCGTCCGGGGCGGTACTTCCGGCGCCCAGGCGAGGCTTGGGGCGCCACTGAATTTCTAGGCCATACTCTCTCACACACACACACTCACCCACACACTCTCACACACACACACTCACACCCACACACTCACACACACACACTCACACAAACACACACTCTCCCACACACATTAATGCACACAGACTCTCACACACTCTCATACACACTTTCACACACACTCACACTCTCACACACACACACACTCTCACACACACACACTCTCACACATACACAATCTCACACACACACACGCACACACTCATACACACACACTCACACACACACTCACACACACACTCTCACACTCACACACTCTCACACATTCACACTCTCACACACATACACACTCACACACTCTCACACTCACACACTCTCACACACTCTTACACAAACACACTCTCTCACACACACACACTCACACTCAAAAACACACACTCACACACACACTCACACACACAGACTCACACACACGCACACACATTCACACATGCACACCCTCTCAAACACTCTCTCACACACCCACTCTCACACTCTCACACACACATATACACTCTCACACACACACACTGATGCACACACTCTCACACACACACACACACTCTCTCACACTCACACACACTCATGCACACACACACTCACACACTCACACACACTTTCACTCACACTCACAGACTTTCATGCACACTCTCACAGACACACACTCATACCCTCACACACACACTCACGCTCACACACTCTCTCACACACCACACAAACGCTCTCACACACACACACACGCTCACACACACACACTCACACTGTCGCATACACAAACACACACACACACACTCTCACACACACACACACTCACACACACATACTCACAGAAACACACTCACACAAACACACTCACACACTCAGACACAGGTACTCTCACTCAAACACACACTCTCACACAGTCACACACACTCGCACACACTCGAACACACACTCTCACACACCCTCACACTCACACACTCACACACTCACTCACACACACACTCTCACACACATACACACTCGCACACACATACTCACTCTCACACACACTGTCACACACACACTCTTACACACACACACTCTTACACACACACTCACACACACACACTCACACACATACACACTCTCACACACACACTCACACACACATACTCACACACACACACTCACACACTTACACACACACACACTCTCACACACACACTCACACACACAAACTCACACACACACACTCACACACACACACACACACTCACACACACATACACACTCTCATGCACATACACACACTCATGCACAGACAACTCTCACGCACACACACTCACACACACACACAATCTCACACACACACACTCACACTTACTCTCACACATGCACACACTCACACTCACTCTCACACATGCACACACTCACACTCACTCTCACACATACACAGACTCACACACACTCTCACACACACACCTCTGACACACACACTCTCACACACACACTCTCACACATACTCTCTCAAACACTCTCATACTCACACACTCTCATACACATACACCCTCTCATACACACACACCCTCTCATACACACACACACTCTCACACACACACACTCACACACACACTCACACACTCTCTCACACACACTCACATGCACACTCGCACACACACACACTCGCACGCACACTCACACACACTCTCACACACACTCTCACACACACTCTCACAAACACACACACCCTCACACACATACACCCTCTCACACACATACACATGCACACACACATACACTCTTACACACACACACTCTTACGCACACACACATTCACACACATAAACACTCTCACACACACACACTCTCACACACGCACACACTCTCACACTCTCTCTCACACACCCACTCTCACACACACATATAGGCCTAGAAATTCGGTGGGCTGCGCGACCAGTTAGCGCCCAAAAAGGGCACTTAGTGGGTTTAGCACCACTGGCCACGCCTCCCACGAAATTTAGCAGGGCGCTAATGGCGGCGTTAGCCTGTAGCGCTGCGCCGCCACCGATGACGTCATCGCTGTGCGCAGCACCCCGCTACCACCCCGATCGCGAGATTTGGTAGCGCCCCCCCGCTGGCCGCCTGCAAGCACCTCTTTGTGCCGCCGTCCCTGGTCTCCTGAGCCCCCCCCCCGTGTTGTGCCAGCTGTGTCCCAAGAGCCCGGCACTACTCCTCAGTGCCGGGCTCTTTTGCCGGCACTCGCGATCTCCGCTCGCGCTGCAGCAGGCCCCTCCCCTTTAAGAAGGGGAGGAGGGCCTGCAGTACCGCAGC
>NC_140994.1:124543971-124546471 GCF_052327205.1 Somniosus microcephalus | reverse complement strand
GCACGCTCAAACACTCTCACGCACTTTCACACACACTCACACACTCTCACACACACTCTCACATACACACACTCACATTCTCAAACACACACACTCACTCACACACACACACAAACTCTCACACACACACACACTCTCACGCACTTACAACTCTCACGCACACACAACTCTCACGCACATACACATTCTCACACACACACACTCACACAAATACACAATCACACACACACACACTCTCACACACACACTCGCACACACAAACACACTCACACACACACACACTCTTACACACACACTCACACACACACACTCTCACACACACACACTCATACACGCACACACTATCACACACACACACACATACACACTCTCACACACACACTCTCACACACACACACTCACACACATGCTCACACACACAATCTCACACACACACACTCTCACACACTCTCTCACACACCCACTCACACACACATATACACTATCAAAGACACACTCACCCACTCACACTTACACACACACTCGCACACACTCTCACACACACACACTCTCACACACACACAACTCTCACACACACACTCTCACACACATACACATTCGCACACACACACTCTTACACACACACACTCTTACACACACACACGCTCACATGCACACACACTCTCACACACACTCACACTCTCACATATTCATGTACACACACTCTCACATACTCACACACACACTTTTGCGCACACTCGCACACTCTCACACACACTTTCACACACACTCACACACTCTCACACACACTCTCACATACACACACTCACACTCTCACACACACACACAAACTCTCACACTCACACACTCTCTCACACACACACACTCACACGCACATACACTCTCACACACACAAACACACTCTCATACACACACACACTCTCACACACACACACTCTCACACACACAATCACACACACTCTCACACACGCACACACTATCACACACACACTCTCACACACATACACAGTCACACACATACACACTCACACACACACAACTCACACACACACACTCTCACACATATACACACTCACACACACACACTCTTACACACACACACTCTTACACACACACTCTCACTCAAGCACACACACACACACACATACACACTCTCACACACACACACAAACTCTCACACACACACTGTCACACACACACACACACACACACATACACTCACACAGACACACACACACACATACACACTCTCACACACACAAACTCTCACACACACACACTCACACACACTCTCACACACACTATCACTCACACACACACACACACACGCACACTCACACACACTCTCACACACACTCTCACTCACACTCTCACACACACTCTCTCTCACACTGACACACAAACCCTCACACACGCTCTCACACACACACACTCTCACACACTCTCACACACTCTCACACACACTCTCACACACACTCTCTCTCACACTCGCACACAGACCCTCACACACACTCACACACACACACTCTCACACACTCTCACAAACACACACACACACTCTCACACACACACACTATCACACACTCTCACACATGCACACACACTATCACACTGTCACACACACACACTCTCACACACACACACTATCACACACTCTCACACATGCACACACACTCTCACACTGTCACACACACACTCTCACACACACACATACACACACTCTCACACAATCTCCCACACACACTCTCACAAACACACACTCTCTCACACACTTTCGGACAGACACACTCTCACACACACACTCTCACACGCACACACACTCTCACACACAAACTCACACACACACACATTCATGCACACACACTCTCAGACACTCACACACACACTTTTACGCACACTCACACACTCTCACACACACTTTCACACACACAATCACAAACACTCTCACACATGCACACACTCTCACACACATACACACACACACACACTCTCACTCACTCTCATTCACACGCACACTCTCACACACGCACACACTCTCACACACATACACACACACACACACTCTTACTCACTCTCACTCACACGCACACTCTCACACACGCACACTCACACACACACAAACACATACTTTTATGCACACTCACACACTTTCCCACACACTCACACACTCTCACACACAGTGTCACATACACACACTCACACAATCACACACACACACACACTCTCTCACACACACACACAAACTCTCACACAAACACACTCTCTCACACACACACACAAACTCTCACACAAACACACTCTCTCACACACACACTCTTACACACACACTCTCACACACAGAAACACACTCTCACACACACACACACTCTCACACACACAAATACACTCTCACACACACACACACTCACACACACACAAACACACTCACACACACACTCACACACACACACACTCTCACACACAGAAACACACTCTCACACACACACACACTCTCACACAC
>NC_140994.1:124518971-124531471 GCF_052327205.1 Somniosus microcephalus | reverse complement strand
CACTCTCACACACTATCACACACACACAGTCACACACATACACAGTCACACACATACAAAGTCACACACACATACAACTCTCACACACACACACTCTCACACACATACACACTCACACACACACACTCTTACACACACACACGTACACACAGACACTCTCACTCACACACACTCTCACTCACACACACTCTCACGCACTCTCACACACTCTCCCATACTCTCACACACACTCTCATATACACACACACACACTCCCACACACACACACTCTCACACGCACACACACACATACAACCCTCAAACACACACACTCTCACACACATACACTCTCACACACACTCTCACACACACTCTCACACTCACACAGACTCTCTCACACACACTCACGCTCACACGCAATCTCACACACAGTCTCACACACACACTCTCACACACACTCTCACACACTCACACACTCTCTCACGCTCTCTCACACACACTCTCACACACTCTCACACACACTCCCACACACACTCTCACACACACACTCACACATACACACTCTCACACACACACACTCACACACACTCACACACACCATCTCACACACGCACACACTCTCACACACTCTCTCACACACCCATTCTCACACTCACACACACACACTCACACTCACTCACAAACACAATCTCACACACGCACACAGTCTCACACACTCTCTCACACACCCACTCTCACATTCACACACACATATACACCCTCACGCAGACACACTCACCCACTCACTCTCACACACACACACTCGCAAACACACTCACACACACTCACTCTCACACGCACTCAAGCATGTTCATGCACATACACTCACACACACACTTTTGCGCACACTCAAACACTCTCACACACACTTTGACACCCACTTACACACTTTCACATACACACTCACACTCTCACATCCACACACTCACTCACACACACACACAAACTCTCGCACACACACACTCTCACGCACATACAACTCTCACGCACATACAATTCTCATGCACATACACTTTCTCACACACACTCACACAAATATACACTCTCACACACACACACTCTTACACACACACACTCTCACACATACACACTCTCACACACACAAACACACCCTCACACATGTTGTGTATGTAACCTGTTCCACCTTAAGAGAGCTTAAGCCTGTTCCACCTTAAGAGATGTACTACTTTCTCAGGCTGCTGTAGACGTAATACCGGGGGTGAACACACCGGTATATAAGCACTGTGCAGTAATCTTGTATTCAGTATAGTCCCTACCTCCAACCAGTAAAGACCTGTTTTTATTGTTACTCATTAGTCTGTGTCTTAATTAACTAAATAATTCACAGACTTAACACTGGCGACGAGTCAGGTTCTTACCCTGCGGCAGTTATTCCACGGCGGTTGAAGAGAGGTTTCAAACCTCAACACTCACCACCCCACTGGAAGCGGCAGGCATTAGGACCCTGAAGCCTCCATCAGCTTGTGAACCGGAGTAGAAGACAGGACTGGGGAAGAGAGAGGTACAGGGCGATAGCGATCGGCAGATAAGGGCCGGGCCGCTTTGAAGTGAGGGGCGCAGCCGGGCCATCGATCGCAAGCACTGATAAGGGCCGGGCCGCTTTCAAGTGCGAGGCGCAGCCGGGCCATCGATCGCATCCGCTGATAAGGGCCGCACTCGGTCGATCGCGGCGAAGATAAGGGCCGCACTCGGGGGCTGAAGGGAGACGATGTCGGGGGACGGGTGAAGACCGCCAAGCGCGGGAAAACCGCCATTTTGTGGGCGGAGGACGACGGCAAGAGCGGGAAGCTGCCATCTTTGATAACAAGTAAAGAAAAGAAAATCTGAGAAATTGCAAATCTACAATGCCTAAACACGGGAATATTAGCACCTTTGATAGTGACCTCGAAGATTGGGCCATATATGTTGAAAGAGTAAAAAATTATTGTAAGGCCAATAAAATTCGTGACCAAGATAAAGCTCTAACATTATTAAATTTAATGGGTGCGAAGACATACGGGCAATTGAAACACCTGTTATCACCAGATGAACCGGCGGATAAGACGTTCGATGAGATTGTTACTGTCCTGAAAGATCATCTAAACCCCACGCCGCTGATGCTAGCGGAACGATTTAAATTTTACGACAGAAGGCAGCTACAGCATGAAAGCAATGCTGAATATTTGCTGGAATTGCGTAAATTAGCGAAATATTGCCAGTTTGGAACGGGACTGACAGATGCACTACGAGACAAATTTGTGTGTGGTTTATTTAAACAGGATACACAAAAGCGACTGCTCGAGGAGAATGAGCTGACGCTTGAGAAGGCGGTCACTATGGCAGCAGCACATGAAGCCGCAGCGAGAGGCACGGCAGTAATGCAGCTACGGTCACCGGAGCTCAGTGCACACAAATTGGGTGTGAGTTCTGTTAAATGTTATCGTTGTGGAAAGACAACGCATGATCAGAACCAGTGTTGGTTTAAAAACCAAGAATGCAGAACATGTGGTAAGCTTGGACATATAGCTAGAGTATGCAAGTCAGGGAAGAAGACCAGCAACAAGAAGTCACCGCAAGGGAAATACGCAAAGGTACACAAGGTGGCCGAACAGGAGTCCGATTCAGACGCTAGCAGTAATGAACTGGCTGGCTTAAGCAGTATTGAACTGGCTAGCTTAAGGGTACTCAACATTGGTAAGGGTGCAGACCTCCAGACAATTTGGGTTACTCTTCAGATAGAAGGAGTCCAAGTAAAAATGGAATTGGACACTGGATCGGCATTGTCGGTCATGAATAAGAAAGGTTACAGAAGGTTATTCCAACATATTCCCCTACAGGATACGGAGATTATATTGACAACCTACACGGGGCAGAGAGTGTACCCCATCGGGACAATAAAGGTTGCAGTGGCCAACAAGGGCGAAGGAAGTCAAATAATGGACTTATATGTGCTACCGGAGGGAGGTCCACCACTACTAGGCCAGGAGTGGTTTAGAAACATAAATGTGGACTGGCATTCGCTAAAAGCCATAAAGAGTGAGAACTCGGTGCAGATAATCAGCCCAGACTCTAGAACTGATGATGGTAAGACCAACCCATGTGCAAAAGACAAAGTTTCAGCACAGAATTCCACTGAGCAACAACAACATAGTTTAACAGAGAATTCTGAGTCTGTCAAGTCTACTGATATGCACATTTTTGAGGGACACTGGGCTCGAACTCAACTCCATTTCAAACTACAACAGCAATTAGAACAAATGATTCGCCGTTTTGAGCAAGAGATGAATGAAATAAAAAAGTTCTTTGTTACAGAGTGGGAGAATCTGGAAAGGCAACAGAAGCAACTGATGGAGAAAATGGAGCAGGAGCACACCAACCATCTGCGCGAGGAGGCCGAACGAATCAAAGCTGATTCAGGTTCTGAAGGTGCGTGCCATAATCTGGTGTCAGAAGAGTTAACGGTCAGCCAACTGCTTCATATGCTGAGGGACAAGACTCTGAAATGGGAAAAACTTGAACACGAGCTGCGATCCTCAAAGGAAAAGGGTTCGGAGCTCTCAAAAGTCATTGAGATGGCTGATGTGACGACACAGACTGAAACGACTGCAACAGAGCAGCCATTGGATGCCAAAAGTACGCTGACTCACGTCAATGTAGAACAACAGACCGCTGAAACAGCTGCTCCGGTAGAGGGATTGCATAGTCCGATCAATCAATCTCCAAAGGAAGTTGAAGTATTAAAATCACAAATGAGGTCACTAGTAAATGACTTGCTGAAAGCCCAGAAAAAGCTGGATGCAGAGGTACACATGAAGAAGTCTCTTCAGGAAAGATGTCTGGATTTGGAACAAGAGCTGGCTAACGTCCAGCTGGGTATGGAGGAAATAGACGACCCTCTCACTGGTCTAGCTCAGGACGACACCGAATATTACTATGACCTGGTGGACAACACCGAATATTACGATGTCCTGTCCTGCCCAGCTTGTAACTTCGACTCCCAAAGTGCAGAAATCATGGAGGAGCACCAAAAGTCTACGGAACATCGGGAGAAGCTGGCTCTACGACGGAAACAGGAGGAAGAGAAGGAGGAACTGCGCATGCAGCTGGCAGCTGTGGCAGCTGACAATGGAGCCCAGAGAGTCTCCAAGAAGCAGAAAAGGAAAAGTAAAAACAGAAGATGACCCATCTGAACCATTATCACCTCTACCAGATCACACACGTGGTCCCTCCGAACGGAGCCAAATCAGTTCGGAAGTTCAAGCTGTTAAATCCATGAAAGGACTATTGAATGAGTAACGTGAACCGACTACACCACAGAGATTGAATCTGTGAACTGTTTTCCGCAGAGACTGAATCTGTGATATGTTACGTTAAACATGAAGTTATATATGTATATATGTTATTACGTTATGTTAAATGGGGGGATGACTATAAAGCTAAGAAGGGAGGAGTGTTGTGTATGTAACCTGTTCCACCTTAAGAGAGCTTAAGCCTGTTCCACCTTAAGAGATGTACTACTTTCTCAGGCTGCTGTAGACGTAATACCGGGGGTGAACACACCGGTATATAAGCACTGTGCAGTAATCTTGTATTCAGTATAGTCCCTACCTCCAACCAGTAAAGACCTGTTTTTATTGTTACTCATTAGTCTGTGTCTTAATTAACTAAATAATTCACAGACTTAACAACACACACACACTCGCACACACACACACTCACACACACACACACTCACACACACACACTCACACACACTCACACACGCACACACTATCACACGCACACACAGACACTCTCACTCACACACACACTCTCACACACACACACACATACACTCTCTCACACGCACACTCACACACATGCTCACACACCCAATCTCACACACGCACACACTCTCACACACTCTCTCACACACCCACTCTCACACTCACACACACATATACACTATCACAGACACACTCACCTACTCACACTCACACATACACACTCACACACACTCTCACACACAAACACTCTTACACGCACACACACTCTCACACACACACTCACACACACACATGTTCATGCACACACACTCTCACATACTCACACACACACTTTTATGCACACTCACACACTTTCCCACACACTCACACACTCTCAAACACACTGTCAGATACACACACTCACATTCTCACACACACACACTCTCTCACACACACACACAAACTCTCACACAAACACACTCTCTCACACACACACTCTTACACACACACTCTCACACACAGAAACACACTCTCACACACACACACACTCTCACACACACTCTCACACAAACAAATACACTCACACACACACTCACACACATACTCTCACACACACACTCTCATACACTCGCACACAAACTCTCACAAACACTCTCACACACACACTCTCACACACACTCTCACACACTCTCACACACTCTCCTGCACACACACTCACACACATTCTCACACACTCTCTCACACTCTCTCACACACACACTCACACACTCTCACATACTCTCACACACATTCTCATATACACACACACACACTCCCACACACACACACTCACACACACACACTCACACATACACACTCTCACAAACACACTCTCACACACACACACTCACACACACTCACACACACCATCTCACACACGCACACACTCTCACACACTCTCTCACACACCCACTCTCACACTCACACACACACACACACACACACTCACACTCACTCACAGACACAATCTCACACACGCACACACTCACACACACTCACTCTCACACGAACACAAGCATGTTCATGCACACACACTCACGCATACACTTTTGCGCACACATCAAACACTCTCACACACACTTTGACACACACTCACACACTCTCACACACACTCTCACATACACACACTCACTCTCACAGAAACACACTCACTCACACACACACACAAACTCTCACACACACACACTCTCATGCACATACAACTCTCACGCACATACAACTCTCACGCACATACACTTACACACACTCACACAAATACACACTCTCACACACACACACACTCTTACACACACACACACTGTCACACACACTCACACACACAAACACACTCTCACACACACACACTCGCACACACACACTCACACACACACACACACTCACACATGCACACACTATCACACACACACACATGCACACACAGACACTCTCACTCACACACACACACTCACACACACACACACACATACGCACTCTCACACACACACTCTCACACACACACACTCCCACACATGCTCACACACACAATCTCACACACGCACACACTCTCACACACTCTCTCACACACCCACTCTCACACTCACACACACATATACACTATCACAGACACACTCACCCACTCACACTCACACAGACACACTCGCGCACACACTCAAACACACACTCTTACACACACACACACTCTCACACACACACACACTCACACACACATGTTCATGCACACACACTCTCACACATTCACACACACACATTTATGCACACTCACACACTTTCCCACACTCTCAACACACTGTCACATACACACACTCACACTCTCACACACACACACTCTCTCACACACACACACAAACTCTCACACAAACACACTCTCTCACACACACACTCTTACACACACTCTCACACACAGAAACACACTCTCACACACACACACTCTCACACACACTCTCACACACACAAATACACTCTCACACACACACACACTCACACACACACAAACACACTCACACACACACACTCACACACACACATACACACTCACACACACACACTCTTACACACTCTCACTCACACACACACACTCACACACACACACACTCTCACACACACACACTCTCTCACACACACACACTCACACACATACAAACACACTCTCACACACACACACTCACAGACACTCTCACACACTATCACACACACACAGTCACACACATACACAGTCACACACATACACAGTCACACACACATACAACTCTCTCACACACACACTCTTACACACACACACAGACACTCTCACTCTCACACACTCTCACTCACACACACTCTCACACACTCTCACACACTCTCCCATACTCTCATACACACTCTCATATACACACACACACTCCCACACACACACACTCTCACACGCACACACGCACATACAACCCTCAAACACACACACTCTCACACACATACACTCTCACACACACTCTTACACACTCACACAGACTCTCTCACACACACTCACTCACACACTCGCACACAGACTCTCACACACACTCTCACACACACTCACACACTCTCACACACACACACTTTTGCACAAACTCTCACACACACTCTCACACTCTCTCAGACACACTCTCACACACTCTCACACACTCTCACATACTCTCACACACACTCTCATATACACAGACACACACTCCCACACACACACACTCACACACACACACTCACACATACACACTCTCACAAACACACTCTCACACACACACTCACACACACTCATCTCACACATGCACACACACACACTCACACTCAGTCACAGACACAATCTCACACACACACACAGTCTCACACACTCTCTCACACACCCACTCTCACACTCACACACACATATACACCCTCACGCAGACACACTCACCCACTCACTCTCACACACACACACTCGCACACACACACACACACACACACAAACTCTCACACGCACACACACTCTCACGCACATACAACTCTCAAGCACATACAACTCTCATGCACATACAAATTTTCACACACACACTCACACAAATACACACTCTCACACACACACACTCTTACACACACACACTCTCACACACACACACTCTCACACACACAAACACACTCTCACACACACACACTCGCACACACATACACTCACACTCTCACGCACCACTCTCACACACACACACTCACACACATGCTCACACACACAATCTCACACACGCACACTCACACACTCCCTCACACACCCACTCACACACTCTCGCACACATATACACTATCACAGACACACTCACCCACTCACACTCACACACACACACTCGCACACACTCTCACACACATACTCTTACACACACACACACACACTCTCACACACACACTCACACACACACATGTTCATGCACACACACTCTCACACACTCACACACACACTTTTACGCACACTCACACACTTTCCCACACAATCACACACTCTCACACACACTGTCACATACACACACTCACACTCTCACACACAATTCAATTCACAATTCAATTCAAATCGCTTTATTGGCATGATAAGTTACATCTTATGTTGCCAAAGCATCAAAATACATTTATGGTTTAGCACATAAACGCAGTTCTATTCATACAGTGTATAAACAGGTATATCCCTGAGTGTATAAATATACATTCGCATTGTTTATATATATTCTTTTCTTAGTTTACTGGTTGTCCCTCTGTTCATGGCAAGCTGTAACATAGTGTGCCGCCAGTGTTATACAGCTTCTCTCCTCTCCCAGTAGGAATGGGAGTTTTTGGTTGTCATTCAGATTTCTGAAATCAGGGCATATTTGTGAGAATTTTTGGTAGAAATTCTCCCTGATGCCCTGATATTTTCCACAAGCTGTGAGGAAGTGCATCTCTGTCTCCACCACTCCCTGACTGCAGTGAGAGCATATCCTGTCCTCTCTTGGCAGCCTGGTCTGCCTGTGTCTGCCTTTTTCGATCGCTAGGCTATGTTCGCTAAGTCTGTACCTTGTCAAGGTTCTTCTCAGTTTGTTATCCTTTACCATGGTCAGGTAATCAGCTATGTTGTATTGTCTGTTTAGGGCCAAGTAGCAATTGAGTTTGCTTTGGGTTTTTGTTGTTTCTGCCCAATATGTCAGATATTTTTCCTTTTGCTTAGCGACGATTGTGTTGGGTCGAATTCTTTGTGTTACCCTGTCACTGTCCTGGGGCTGGTTATTGTTAGTATTGTTAGTAGTTACTTCACTGAGTCCCAGGACTAGTTGACTGAGGGTATTCTTCTTTATGGTCAGCTCTTGGCATTTCAGGGCGTCGTAGTGATAGCATTGGGGATTGCTCATTTGTAGGTAATTCCAAAATTTGGTGGCTCTTTTTTGGATAGTGATTATTAATGGATATTGGCCTAGTTCCGCCCTGCATGCATTGTTTACTGTTTTCCTTTGAGTCCGGAGGATACTTTTACAGAATTCTGCATGTAGGATCTCAATTGGGTGTTTGTCCCATTTTGCAAATTCTTGTTGAGTTAGCGGTTCCCATACCTCACTGCCATAGAGTGCAATTGGTTCAATTACTGATTTGAAAATTTTGAGCCAAATGCTAATTGGGATTTCTATTTGGATTGATTTTTTGATGGCATAGAAAGCCCTTCTTGCTTTCTCTTTCAGTTCATTCACAGCCAGTTTGAAGTTTCCCGTAGAACTGATTTTTAAGCCCAAGTATGTGTAGTTAGTGGTTTGTTCAATTTTGGTTGTTCCTACTGTGAAATTTATTTTGGGTCCCTGATGTTTGGATCTTTGCTGGAACACAAGGACTTTGGTTTTTTGGGGATTTATTGTCAGGGCCCAAGTCTGGCAGTACGACTCCAGCAGGTCCAGGTTTTGCTGTAGCCCCTCTTTAGTAGGTGACAGCAGAACCAGGTCGTCTGCATAGAGGAGGAATTTAACCTTGGATTCATATAGGGTGAGGCCGGGTGCTGTAGATTGTTCAAGTAGTTTTGCCAATCCATTTATGTAAATATTAAAGAGTGTCGGTGAGATTGGCGAGCCCTGCGTCACACCCCGCCCCTGTGGGAAGTATTTTGTTTGTTTGTCTCCAATTTTAACTGCACATTTGTTGTTTGTATACATTGATTTAATTACATCATATGTTTTCCCTCCTACCCCACTTTCGATAAGTTTCAGGAATAAACCGTCATGCCAGATGGAGTCGAAAGCCTTCTGGAAATCTACAAAGCATGCGTAGATTTTGCTTTTGTTATGGTGAACGTGTTTGTCAATTAGGGTCTGTAGGGTGAAGATATGATCGGATGTTCTATAGTTTGGCAGGAATCCAATTTGGCTTTTACTCAAGACATTGTGCTCCTCAAGGAAGTTTATAAGTCTTTTGTTTATGATGCTACAGAATACCTTCCCCAGGTTACTGTTTACACAGATGCCTCGATAGTTGTTTGGGTCGATTTTGTCCCCACTTTTGTATATGGGCGTTATGAGTCCTTTGTTCCAGATATCAGGGAAATAACCGACACTCAGAACCAAGTTGAAGAGTTTTAGGATAGCCAGTTTCATTTTGTTGTCTGTGTGTTTAATCATCTCGTTTAGTATGCCGTCTGTCCCGCAGGCTTTTCCTGGTCGCAGGTCCTTGAGTTTTTCAAGAAGTTCTTTTTCTGTTATTATGGCGTCCAGCGGGTTTTGGTTATCTTTTATGGCCATTTCTAGCTTTTCCAGTTTTTTGCATATTTGGTGTTGCTCTGGTCTTAGTGTGTTTTTCTGGTATAATTTTTCAAAGTGGTTTACCCATGTGTCCCCATTTTGAATGGCCAAATCGTCGTGTTGTTTTTTGTGTAGTGTTTTCAAGTTTTCCCAGAAACAATTGGAATCAATGGATTCCTCCATGGAGCTGAGTGTATTCTTAATATATTGCACTTTTTTGGTTCTGAGTGTGTTTCTGTATTGTGTTAGTGTCTGACAATAAGTAAGGCGTAGTTCCTCGTTTTCTGGATGTCTGTGTTTTTGGTTTGATATTTTTCTAAGTTTTTTCCTCATGTTATGGCAATCTCGGTCAAACCATTTTTCATAGTTTTTTGTTTTGGGTTTGTTCTTGCGAGCTTTCAAGTTTGCATTTGTTGCCAAATTATCAAAAATATTGTTTAGTTTACTAACTGCCCGGTTTACGCCTTCTTTATTGTGAGTGTATATGCTATCCAGAAAGGTGTCTAAGAGAGCTTGAGTTGATGCATTGCTAATTGTTTTCTGGTATTTTTCCGTGTCGTTTTTGGCCCATCTGTACGATTTTTTGGTGTTGTACAGTTTACTGGGTTGTGTTTCTATGTTGTTTGTTTCTGTCTTTTTGAGGAACATAGTAATTTGACTGTGATCTGACAGTGTTGTTTGTGGTTTGACTGTGAATGCTCTGAAAGAGGATGGGTCTAAGTCTGTAATCATATAGTCTACTGTGCTGCAGCCAAGAGGTGAGCAATAGGTCGATCTTCCTAGGAGGTCTCCTATGAACCTACCATTGACAATGTACAGACCCAGGTTTCAACAGAGCTGTAGTAGCTGTTTTCCGTTGGTATTTGACTGCTTGTCGCAGTTATGCCTGTATGGAAGGGAAGGGATGTCAAAGTGGTTATTCCCGAAAACGTAATTGTTTCCCTGATTATTGGTGAAGTCTGGTTCTTCGCCCGTTCTTGAATTGAGGTCCCCACAAATCAACACGTTCCCCTGGGCCTGGTATTGGATAATTTCCCCCTCCATGTTGGAGAAGGTGTCCTCTTTAAAGTACGGGGAATCAATTGGAGGGATATAAACACACACACTCTCTCACACACACACACAAACTCTCACACAAACACACTCTCTCACACACACACTCTTACACACACACACTCTCACACACAGAAGCACACTCTCACACACACACACACTCTCACACACACTCTCACACACACAAATACACTCTCACACACACACACACTCACACACACACACACACACATACACACTCACACACACATACTCTCACACACACACTCTCACACACACACTCTCACACACACACACACACACACACACACTCACACACACACACACACTCACACACACACTCACACACACACTCACACACTCGCACACAAACTCTCACACACACTGTCACTCACTCTCACACACACTCTCACACACATACACAGGCACACACATTCTCACACACATACAACTCTCACACACACACACACTCACACACACACTCTTACACACACACTCTTAAACACAGACACACAAACACACACACACTCTCACACGCACACACTCTCTCACACACACTCACACATGCACACACTCTCACACATACACACACTCTCACACACATACACTCAAACACACACTCTCACACACTCTCAGGCACACACACACTCTCACACACACACACTCACACACACAAACACACTCTCACACACACACACTCACACACACTCGCAGACACTCTCACACACTATCACACTCACACAGTCACACACATATACAGTCACACACATACACAGTCACACACACATACGACTCTCACACACACACACTCTCACACACATACACACTCACACACACACACTCTTACAAACACCCACTTACACACAGACACTCTCACTCACACACACTCTCACTCACACACACTCTCACACACTCTCACACACTC
>NC_140994.1:124483971-124498971 GCF_052327205.1 Somniosus microcephalus | reverse complement strand
TCACACTCTCTCACACACACTCTCACACACTCTCACACACTCTCACACACACTCCCACACACACTCTCACACACACACACTCACACATACACACTCTCACAAACACACTCTCACACACACACACTCACACTCACACACACACACACACTCACACTCACTCACAAACACAATCTCACACACGCACACAGTCTCACACACTCTCTCACACACCCAATCTCACACTCACACACACATATACAGCCTCACACAGACACACTCACCCACTCACTCTCACACACACACACTCGCACACACACTCACACACACTCACTCTCACACGCACTCAAGCATATTCATGCACACACACTCACACACATACTTTTGCGCACACTCAAACACTCTCACACACACTTTGACACCCACTCACACACTCTCACACACACTCTCACATACACACACTCACACTCTCACATACACACACACACTCACACACACACACAAACTCTCGCACGCACACACACACACTCTCACGCACATACAACTCTCACGCACATACAACTCTCATGCACATACATATTCTCACACACACACTCACACAAATATACACTCTCACACACACACTCTTACACACACACACTCTCAAACATACACACTCTCACACACACAAACACACTCTCACACACACACTCGCACACACACACACTCACACACACACACACTCACACACACTCTCACACACACACACTCTCACACGCACGCACACTCTCACACACACACTCACACACACACACATGTTCATGCACACACACTCTCACACACTCACACACACACTTTTATGCACACTCACACACTTTCCCACACACTCACACACTCTCACACACACTGTCACATACACACACTCACACTCTCACACACACACACTCTTACACACACACTCTCACACACAGAAACACACTCTCACACACACACACTCTCACACACACTCTCACACACACAAATAAACTCTCACACACACACACACACACTCACACACATACACACTCTCACACACACATACTCTCACACACACACACACACTCATATACACACACTCTCACACACACACTCACACACACACACACTCACACACACACACTCTCACACACACACACTCACACACACACACACACTCACACACATTCTCACACACACTCTCACACACACACTCTCACACACACACTCAAACACACATTCTCACACACTCGCACACAAACTCTCACACACACTGTCACACACTCTCACACACACTCACACACATACACAGGCACACACATTCTCACACACACAACTCTCACACACACACACTCTCACACACACACACACTCACACACACACTCTTACACACACACACTCTTACACACACACTCTTACACACAGACACACTCACACAAATACACACTCTCACACACACACACTCTTACACACACACACTCACACACACTCTCACACACACTCTCACACACATACACAGTCACACACATACACACTCTAACACAAATACAACTCTCAGACACACACACACACTCACACACAAACTCTTACACACACACTCTTACACACTGACACACTCACACATATACACACTCTCAAACACACAAACTCTCACACACACACACTCAAACACACTCTCACACACGCCCACACTCTCACACATGCACACACTCTCACACACACTCACACTCTCACACACACTCTCACACACACACACACACATACTATCACACACTCTCACACATGCACACACACTCTCACACACACTCTCACACTCACACACACTCACATACACACACTCTCACAAACACACATTCTCTCACACACTTTCTGACAGACACACTCTCACACACAGTGTCACACACAATCTCACACACACACACTCGCTCACACACACACAATCTCACACACACACACTCACACACACTCTCACACATGCACACACTCACACACGCACACACTCTCACACACGCTCACACTCACACACACTCTCATACACACTCACACACACTCTCACACACTCAAACAGACTCTCATGCACATACAACACACACGCACATACAACTCTCACGCACATACAACTCTCACACACACACACTCTAACACACACACACTCTCACACACACAAACACACTCTCACACACACACACTCACACACACACAAACACACTCTCACACACACACACTCTCACACATAAACAGTCACACACATACAGTCACACACATTAACACTCTCACACATATACAACTCTCACACACACACTCTCACACACACACACTCACACACACACTCTTACACACTCTCACTCACACACACACACTCTCACACACACACACACATACACTCTCACACACACACACACACTCACACACTGTCACACACACTCACACACGCACACACTCTCACACACACACACACTCTTACACACTCTCACTCACACACACACACTCTCACACACACACACAAATACACTCTCACACACACACACACACTCACACACATACAAACACACTCTCACACACACACACTCGCAGACACTCTCACACACTATCACACACACACAGTCACACACATACACAGTCACACACATACACAGTCACACACACATACAACTCTCACACACACACACTCTCACACACATATACACTCTCACACACACACTCTTACACACACACACACTTACACACAGATACTCTCACTCACACACACACACTCTCACACACTCGCACACAAACTCTCACACACACACCCGCACACACACTCACACACTCGCACACAAACTCTCACACACACTCTCACACACAAGCACTCTCACACACACTCTCAAAAACACACATTCGCACAAACTCTCAAACACACTCTCACACACTCTCACACACTCTCACACACACACTCCCACACACACACACAATTACACACACACACTCACACACATACACACTCATACACATACACATTCTCACACACATACAACTCTCACACACACACTCTCACACACACACACACTCACACACACACTCTTACACACAGACACTCTCACTCACAGACACACTCACTCACACACACTCTCACTCACACACACACACACTCTCACACTCACACACACCTATACACCCTCACACAGACACACTCACCCACTCACTCTCACACACACACACTCGCACACACTCTCACACACACACTCTCACATGCACACACACTCTCTCACACACTCTCACATACACACACTCACACTCTCACACACACACACACTCTCTCACACACACAAACTCTCACACAACACACTCTCTCACACACACACTCACATGCACATACACACTCTCACGCACATACACATTCTCACACACACACACTCACAGAAATACACACTCTCACATGCACACTCTTACACACACACACACTCTCACACACACAAACACAGTCGCACACACACACAATCTCACACACACACACTCTCACACACACACACTCTCTCTCACACACACACACACACTCACACACACACACTCACACACACTCTCACACACGCACACACTCTCACACACATTCACACTCACACACACTCTCATACACACTCACACACACTCTCACACACTCAAACAGACTCTCATGCACATACAACTCTCACACATACAACTCTCACACATATACAACTCTCACACACACACTCACACACACACAATCACACTCTCACACACACACACTCACACACACTCTCACACACATACACACCCACATACACACACTCTTACACACACACACTCTTACACACACACACACTCACACACATACACACTCACACACACACACTCTTACACACACACACTCTTACACACACACACTCTCACTCACACACACACACTCACAAACGCACACACACACACACACATACACTCTCACACACACTCACATACGCACACACTCTCACACACGCACACACTCTCACACACACTCACACTCTCACACACACTCTCATACACACTCTCACACACTCAAACGGACTCTCATGCACATACAACTCTCATGCACATAAAACTCATGCACATACACATTCTCACACACACACACAATCTAACACACACACACTCTCACACCGACAAACGCACTCTCTCACACACACACTCACACACACACACTCACACACACTCGCAGACACTCTCACACACTATCACACACACTCACACACACACATACACAGTCATACACATACACAGTCACACACACATTCAACTCTCACACACACACACTCTCACACACATACACACTCACACACACACACACTCTTACACACACACACTCTTACACATAGACACTCTCACTCACACACACTCACGCACCCACTCTCACACACTCTCACACACCCAATCTCACACTCACACACACATATACACTCTCACACAGACACACTCAACCACAAACTCTCAAACACACACACTCGCACACACTCTCACACAGACACACTCTCACATGCACACACACTCTCACACACACACACGTTCATGCACACACACTCTCACACTCACACACACACTTTTATGCACACTTACACACTCTCACACACACTTTCACACACACACACATTCTCACACACACTCACACACTCTCACACACACTCTCACATACACACTCTCACAGTCTCACACACACACTCTCTCACATACACACAATCTCTCACACACACACACTCCCACTCACACACACACTCACAAACACACACACACACACATAAACTCTCACACACACACTCACACACGCACACACTCTCACACACGGACACACTCTCACACACACTCACACTCTCACACACACTCTCATACACACTCTCACACACACTCTCACACACTCAAATGGACTCTCATGCACATACAACTCTCATGCACATAAAACTCACGCACATACACATTCTCACACACACAATCTAACACACACACACTCTCACACACACAAACACACTCTCTCACACACACACTCTCACACACACACACTCGCACACATACACAGTCATACACATACAGTCACACACACATACAACTCTCACACATACAACTCTCACACATATACAACTCTCACACACACACTCACACACACACAATCACACTCTCACACACACACACTCACACACACTCTCACACACATACACACCCACATACACACACTCTTACACACACACACTCTTACACACACACACACTCACACACATACACACTCACACACACACACTCTTACACACACACACTCTTACACACACACACTCTCACTCACACACACACACTCACAAACACACACACACACACACACATACACTCTCACACACACTCTCATACACACTCTCACACACACTCTCACACACTCAAATGGACTCTCATGCACATACAACTCTCATGCACATAAAACTCACGCACATACACATTCTCACACACACAATCTAACACACACACACTCTCACACACACAAACACACTCTCTCACACACACACTCTCACACACACACACTCACACACATACACAGTCATACACATACAGTCACACACACATACAACTCTCACACACACACACTCTCACACACATACACACTCACACACACACACACTTACACACACACACACTCTTACACACAGACACTCTCACTCACACACACTCACGCACACACTCTCACACACTCTCACACACCCAATCTCACACTCACACACACATATACACTCTCACACAGACACACTCGACCACAAACTCTCAAACACACACACTCGCACACACTCTCACACACACACACTCTCACACGCACACACACTCTCACACACACACACATTCATGCACACACACTCTCATACACTCACACACACACTTTTATGCACACTTACACGCTCTCACATACACTTTCACACACACACACACACTCTCACACACACTCACACACTCTCACACACACTCTCACATACACACACTCACAGTCTCACACACACACTCTCTCACATACACACAATCTCTCACACACACACACTCTCTCACACACACACTCACACAAACATACACACATTCATGCACATACAACTCTCATGCACATACAACTCTCACGCACATACACATTCTCACACACACACTCTCACACAAATACACTCTCACACACACACTCTTACACACACACTCTCTCACACACAAACACACTCTCACACACACACACTCTCACACACACACACTCAAACACACTCTCACACATTCACACACTCTCACACACACTCACACTCTCACACACACTCTCACACACTCAAACAGACTCTCACACACTCTCACACACACACATTTACAATCACACACTCTAACACACACACACTCTCACACACACACTCACACACACACTCTCACACACACACACTCTCACACACACTCTCACACACACTCTCACATACACACACTCACATACACACACTCTCACACACACACTCTCTCTCACACACACTCTCTCTCACACACACACTCACCCTCTCACAAACACTCTCACACACACACACTCTCAAACACAATCACATACACATACTCACATACACAGACTCTCTCACACACACTCACACACGCACACACTCACACACACACACTCACACACGCACACACTCACACACACACACACACACACACACTCACAGTCACACACAGACACTCTCACACACACTCTCACACACACACTCTCACACACACACTCGCAAACACACACTCTCTCACACACGTTCAGACACATGCACACTCACACACACACACACACTCACACACACACACTCACACTCACACACACTCACACACAGACACTCTCACACAGACACTCTCACATACACACACTCACACACACACTATCACACACACACTGTCACACACACACTCTCACACACTCTCACACACACTCTCACACACACACTCTCACAAACACACACTCTCTCACATACGTTCAGACAGACACATTCTCACACACACACTCTCACACTCACTCTCACACACAGTCTCACACACTGTCTCACACACAGTCTCACACATGCACACTCTCAGGCACACTCTCACACACAGTCTCACACACACACTCTCAGACACACTCTCAAACACAGTCTCACACACACACTCTCAAACACACTCTCACACACACACTCTCACAAACACAAACTCTCTCACACACTTTCAGACTGACACACTCTCACACACACACTCTCACACAGTCTCACACACACTCTCAGACACACACTCTCACAAACACACACTCTCTCACACACTTTCAGACAGACACACTCTCACACACACACTCACACACTCACTCACACACAGTCTCACACTCACTCTCACACTCACTCTCACACACAGTCTCACACACAGTCTCACACACACATTCTCACACTCTCTCACACACACACTCACACACACTCACACGCACTCACACACGCACTCTCACACACACTATCACACAAACTCTCACACACACCCACACTCTCCCTCACATACACACTCTCAACACACACATTCTCACACACACACATTCTCACACACATACACATTCTCACACACATACACACTCACACACACACACACACATATACACCCTCGCGCACACACACACCCTCTTACAGACACACACACTCTTACACACACACACACTCTTACACACACACACACTCTCACACACACACACTCACACACATACACACTCACACACACGCTCTCTCACATACACAAACACTCACACACACACACACACTCACACATACACTCACACACACACTCTCACACACACACATGCACACACTCTCTCACACGCTCTCACACATGCTCTCTCACACGCTCTCTCACACGCACTCTCACATGCACTCTCACATGCACTCTCACACACACACCCACTCTCACACACACACACACTCTCAAACACACTCTCACGTGCACTCTCACACACACTCTCTCACACACACACACTCTCACACACACACACATACACACTCACACACACACACTCTCACATGCACACTCACACGCACTCTCAGACACGCACTCTCACACGCACTCTCGCGCACTCTCACACGCACTCTCTCACACGCACACACTCTCACACACACACACTGTCACACACACACACATACACACTCACACACACACTCTCACACGCACTCTCTCACGCACTCTCACGCACTCTCACACGCACACTCTCACACACACACACTCTCAAACACACACACTCTCACACACACACTTTCACACATACGCACTCTCACACACGCACTCACACACGCACTCTCAGACACGCTCTCTCACACGCACTCTCACACGCACACACACACGCACACACGCACACACACACGCACACGCACACACACACACACACTCTCACACACACTCTCTCACACGCTCTCCCACACGCTCTCTCACACACTCTCTCACACGCTCTCCCACACGCTCTCTCACACGCACTCTCACACACACACACACTCTCACACACACACTCTCACACACACTCTCACACACTCTCACACACACACACACTCTCACACACACACTCTCATACGCACTCTCACACACTCTCACACACACACACACTCTCACACACACACTCTCACACACACACACACACTCTCACACACACACACACTCTCACACACACACACTCTCACACGCACTCTCACACACTCTCACACTCTCACACACACACTCTCACACACACACACACACTCTCACACACACACACACACTCTCACACACACACACACTCTCACACACACACTCTCACACACACTCTCCCACACACACTCCCACACATTCTCACATACACGCACACACACACGCACACACATGCACACGCACTCTCACACACATCCTCACACACGCTCTCACACACTCACACACACACACTCTCACACACTCTCACACACTTTCAATCAGGCACACACTCTCACACACACTCTCACACACTTTCACACACTCACTCATACACTCTCACACTCACACACTCACTCACACACACTCTCACACACACACACTTGCACCCACTCTCACACACACACATTCTCACACACACACACTCTCACACACACTCTCATGCACACACACTCTCACACACACACACACACATACTATCACACACTCTCACACATGCACACACACTCTCACACACACTCTCACACTCACACACACTCACATACACACACTCTCACAAACACACATTCTCTCACACACTTTCTGACAGACACACTCTCACACACAGTGTCACACACAATCTCACACACACACACTCGCTCACACACACACACTCTCACACACACACACTCACACACACTCTCACACACGCACACACTCACACACGCACACACTCTCACACACGCTCACACTCACACACACACTCATACACACTCACACACACTCTCACACACTCAAACAGACTCTCACGCACATACAACTCTCACACACACACACTCTAACACACACACACTCTCACACACACAAACACACTCTCACACACACACACTCACACACACACAAACACACTCTCACACACACACACTCTCACACATAAACAGTCACACACATACAGTCACACACATTAACACTCTCACACATATACAACTCTCACACACACACTCTCACACACACACACTCACACACACACTCTTACACACTCTCACTCACACACACACACTCTCACACACACACACACATACACTCTCACACACACACACACACTCACACACTGTCACACACACTCACACACGCACACACTCTCACACACACACACACTCTTACACACTCTCACTCACACACACACACTCTCACACACACACACACATACACTCTCACACACACACACACACTCACACACATACAAACACACTCTCACACACACACACTCGCAGACACTCTCACACACTATCACACACACACAGTCACACACATACACAGTCACACACATACACAGTCACACACACATACAACTCTCACACACACACACTCTCACACACATATACACTCTCACACACACACTCTTACACACACACACACTTACACACAGGTACTCTCACTCACACACACACACTCTCACACACTCGCACACAAACTCTCACACACACACTCGCACACACACTCACACACTCGCACACAAACTCTCACACACACTCTCACACACAAGCACTCTCACACACACTCTCAAAAACACACATTCGCACAAACTCTCAAACACACTCTCACACACTCTCACACACTCTCACACACACACTCCCACACACACACACACACACACACAATTACACACACACACTCACACACATACACACTCATACACATACACATTCTCACACACATACAACTCTCACACACACACTCTCACACACACACACACTCACACACACACTCTTACACACAGACACTCTCACTCACAGACACACTCACTCACACACACTCTCACTCACACACACACACACACTCTCACACTCACACACACCTATACACCCTCACACAGACACACTCACCCACTCACTCTCACACACACACACTCGCACACACTCTCACACACACACTCTCACATGCACACACACTCTCTCACACACTCTCACATACACACACTCACACTCTCACACACACACACACTCTCTCACACACACAAACTCTCACACAACACACTCTCTCACACACACACTCACACGCACATACACACTCTCACGCACATACACATTCTCACACACACACACTCACAGAAATACACACTCTCACATGCACACTCTTACACACACACACACTCTCACACACACAAACACAGTCGCACACACACACAATCTCACACACACACACTCTCACACACACACACTCTCTCTCACACACACACACACACTCACACACACACACTCACACACACTCTCACACACGCACACACTCTCACACACATTCACACTCACACACACTCTCATACACACTCACACACACTCTCACACACTCAAACAGACTCTCATGCACATACAACTCTCACACATACAACTCTCACACATATACAACTCTCACACACACACTCACACACACACAATCACACTCTCACACACACACACTCACACACACTCTCACACACATACACACCCACATACACACACTCTTACACACACACACTCTTACACACACACACACTCACACACATACACACTCACACACACACACTCTTACACACACACACTCTTACACACACACACTCTCACTCACACACACACACTCACAAACACACACACACACACACACATACACTCTCACACACACTCACATACGCACACACTCTCACACACGCACACACTCTCACACACACTCACACTCTCACACACACTCTCATACACACTCTCACACACACTCTCACACACTCAAACGGACTCTCATGCACATACAACTCTCATGCACATAAAACTCATGCACATACACATTCTCACACACACACACAATCTAACACACACACACTCTCACACCGACAAACACACTCTCTCACACACACACTCACACACACACACTCACACACACTCGCAGACACTCTCACACACTATCACACACACTCACACACACACATACACAGTCATACACATACACAGTCACACACACATTCAACTCTCACACACACACACTCTCACACACATACACACTCACACACACACACACTCTTACACACACACACTCTTACACATAGACACTCTCACTCACACACACTCACGCACCCACTCTCACACACTCTCACACACCCAATCTCACACTCACACACACATATACACTCTCACACAGACACACTCAACCACAAACTCTCAAACACACACACTCGCACACACTCTCACACAGACACACTCTCACATGCACACACACTCTCACACACACACACGTTCATGCACACACACTCTCACACTCACACACACACTTTTATGCACACTTACACACTCACACACACTTTCACACACACACACATTCTCACACACACTCACACACTCTCACACACACTCTCACATACACACTCTCACAGTCTCACACACACACTCTCTCACATACACACAATCTCTCACACACACACACTCCCACTCACACACACACACTCACAAACACACACACACACACATAAACTCTCACACACACACTCACACACGCACACACTCTCACACACGGACACACTCTCACACACACTCACACTCTCACACACACTCTCATACACACTCTCACACACACTCTCACACACTCAAATGGACTCTCATGCACATACAACTCTCATGCACATAAAACTCACGCACATACACATTCTCACACACACAATCTAACACACACACACTCTCACACACACAAACACACTCTCTCACACACACACTCTCACACACACACACTCGCACACATACACAGTCATACACATACAGTCACACACACATACAACTCTCACACATACAACTCTCACACATATACAACTCTCACACACACACTCACACACACACAATCACACTCTCACACACACACACTCACACACACTCTCACACACATACACACCCACATACACACACTCTTACACACACACACTCTTACACACACACACACTCACACACATACACACTCACACACACACACTCTTACACACACACACTCTTACACACACACACTCTCACTCACACACACACACTCACAAACACACACACACACACACACACATACACTCTCACACACACTCTCATACACACTCTCACACACACTCTCACACACTCAAATGGACTCTCATGCACATACAACTCTCATGCACATAAAACTCACGCACATACACATTCTCACACACACAATCTAACACACACACACTCTCACACACACAAACACACTCTCTCACACACACACTCTCACACACACACTCGCACACATACACAGTCATACACATACAGTCACACACACATACAACTCTCACACACACACACTCTCACACACATACACACTCACACACACACACACTTACACACACACACACTCTTACACACAGACACTCTCACTCACACACACTCACGCACACACTCTCACACACTCTCACACACCCAATCTCACACTCACACACACATATACACTCTCACACAGACACACTCGACCACAAACTCTCAAACACACACACTCGCACACACTCTCACACACACACACTCTCACACGCACACACACTCTCACACACACACACATTCATGCACACACACTATCATACACTCACACACACACTTTTATGCACACTTACACGCTCTCACATACACTTTCACACACACACACACACTCTCACACACACTCACACACTCTCACACACACTCTCACATACACACACTCACAGTCTCACACACACACTCTCTCACATACACACAATCTCTCACACACACACACTCTCTCACACACACACTCACACAAACATACACACATTCATGCACATACAACTCTCATGCACATACAACTCTCACGCACATACACATTCTCACACACACACTCTCACACAAATACACTCTCACACACACACTCTTACACACACACTCTCTCACACACAAACACACTCTCACACACACACACTCTCACACACACACACTCACACACACTCTCACACATTCACACACTCTCACACACACTCACACTCTCACACACACTCTCACACACTCAAACAGACTCTCACACACTCTCACACACACACATTTACAATCACACACTCTAACACACACACACTCTCACACACACACTCACACACACACTCTCACACACACACACTCTCACACACACTCTCACACACACTCTCACATACACACACTCACATACACACACTCTCACACACACACTCTCTCTCACACACACTCTCTCTCACACACACACTCACCCTCTCACAAACACTCTCACACACACACACTCTCAAACACAATCACATACACATACTCACATACACACACTCTCTCACACACACTCACACACGCACACACTCACACACACACACTCACACACACACACACTCACACACACACACACACACACACACTCACAGTCACACACAGACACTCTCACACACACTCTCACACACACACTCTCACACACACACTCGCAAACACACACTCTCTCACACACGTTCAGACACATGCACACTCACACACACACACACACTCACACACACACACTCACACTCACACACACTCACACACAGACACTCTCACACAGACACTCTCACATACACACACTCACACACACACTATCACACACACACTGTCACACACACTCTCACACACTCTCACACACACTCTCACACACACACTCTCACAAACACACACTCTCTCACATACGTTCAGACAGACACATTCTCACACACACACTCTCACACTCACTCTCACACACAGTCTCACACACTGTCTCACACACAGTCTCACACATGCACACTCTCAGGCACACTCTCACACACAGTCTCACACACACACTCTCAGACACACTCTCAAACACAGTCTCACACACACACTCTCAAACACACTCTCACACACACACTCTCACAAACACAAACTCTCTCACACACTTTCAGACTGACACACTCTCACACACACACTCTCACACAGTCTCACACACACTCTCAGACACACACTCTCACAAACACACACTCTCTCACACACTTTCAGACAGACACACTCTCACACACACACTCACACACTCACTCACACACAGTCTCACACTCACTCTCACACTCACTCTCACACACAGTCTCACACACAGTCTCACACACACATTCTCACACTCTCTCACACACACACTCACACACACTCACACGCACTCACACACGCACTCTCACACACACTATCACACAAACTCTCACACACACCCACACTCTCCCTCACATACACACTCTCAACACACACATTCTCACACACACACATTCTCACACACATACACATTCTCACACACATACACACTCACACACACACACACACATATACACCCTCGCGCACACACACACCCTCTTACAGACACACACACTCTTACACACACACACACTCTTAC